>NC_050472.1:24563291-24575791 GCF_013373865.1 Monomorium pharaonis | reverse complement strand
AGAAACAATCGCAAAAATAAAATTAAATGTATAATTGTAAAATTAAATTTAGCATAATGATCCTAATAGTATTTTATTATTATATGTAATTAAATGCATTATTTGCATAGTTTGTTTTAATAATTCTTAAAGTAATGCTACCAATTGAACAAAGCTTTCTCAGAGAGAGAGAGAGAGAGAGAGACTTCAGCATTGTTACCTTTTGTTTACAGAAAATGGAGTCAATGCTGATGAATTTTCAGTCAGCACTGGGAAATATCAGTTCCGAGATACTCAGTTTGCAGCGTAAGTCTGTTTCTATGAGCCAGCAACTGTCTAATAGGCAAATAATACGAGGGCCGCTTAGCCAATTTATTGAGGATATGACAGTATCTGAGGCTCTGATTGAGTAAGAGACTTCTTAAATTGATGTTTTAAAAAAGAATGTTTAAAAAATAATTTTGTTAAATATATATTAATTCTATTGGCAGTGGTATTATGGACTGTCCAGTGACAGATAAGGAATTTCTGATTCAGCTGCAAATTCTGAATCATAAAATCAATTTTGTGAAGGAACAAAGCTTCAAGGAGGCCAAGTCTTGCTTGGATGTGAAAGATATACTAGAGAAGCTAAAGGTGAAGGCGATGGCAAAAATCAGGACATACTTATTAGAGCAAATTTATAAATTTAGAAAGCCAATGTCAAATTATCAAGTGCCACAGAACAATATGTTGAAGTACAAATTCTTCTTTGAGTTTATCTTAGCGAATGAGAGAAATGTGGCTGAGGAGATCTGTGGGGAGTACATTGACACTATGAGTAAAATATATTATTCATATTTCAAGTCATATTCGTCGAGATTGATGAAATTGCAGGTAAAAATGGAACCAAATAATTGATATTATTTAAATAAGTTGAAACACGAAGTTGAATGATTATTTTTAAAAGTTTGAAGAGAGAACGTCGAAGGATGATTTAATGGGAGTTGAAGACACAGCAGGTAGAAGCAGTATATTTCATAAAACGACGTTAAAGCACAAAGGTACTGTGTTTTCTATAGACACAAGAGGTCAAGTTTTGTCTTCTCAATTTGAAGAATCTATACTTGTCCCACATACTGCCTCTAAAACGCGGGTAAATATCAACAATATATAGATAATTATAACTTGTGTATCCCTTATAAAAGCAACTGTTTTTTAAATAAATGTTATAATTTTATAGTATCATTACGAAGCCCTATTTAGAAGTGAACAATATGCTGTGGCTGATAATGGCTGTAGAGAATATCTGTTTCTAATAGAATTTTTCAAAGTTCGCAATGCACAGGCGTTAGATATTTTCAATCAGGTAAGAGATTAGTCATATTTAATCATTATAATTCGATTTATTTAAACATATATACGTATTTATGATATAAATTACTCCTTTCTCTTGACAGATTATGGGAAAAACATTGAGTCTTTTGATAAAAAATTTACAATCGTTTGTTGAAGATTGTTATGATACAATTGCTCTATTTCTCTGCTTACATTTAGTGATGCGTTATCAATTGCTATGTCACAAAAGAGCTGTACCAGCATTGGATAAATACTGGGACACTTTGAGGTCTATAATTTGGCCTAGGTACTTAAATGTATTTAAAAATAATTACAATAATTATTTTAATATTCTATATCATTTTACAGTTTAATTTTATTTTTTTTTTTAGGTTTGAATTTGTGTTTCAATTAAATATAAACAGTGTAAAGGATTGCGATCCATCGAAATTCAACAAGGAGACTGGTCCGCATTATGTAAGTGTAAAAAGATTTTTATGACATTTGATTATTATGTAACATTTTAATATGTATAATATTGCTAATGTTTTATAAACTTTTAGATTACTAGAAGATACGCGGAATTTAGCGCAGCAATTGTAAGTGTAGTTGAAGGATTTCCTTGCGAAGGGACAACTCAGTTATTGGCAGAATTAAGAGAAGCTGTACAATGCTTCCTGCTGAGAATGGCATCTATTTTTCCGACTCGGACACAGCAATTAGTATTTCTTATCAATAATTACGATTTAGTACTTAGGGTATTAATGGTAAGTAAATTTTATTTAACATGTCAAAAAATTTATCAAAGTTAATGTATTAAGAATCAAGGTGCTATATTTTACCGCAGGAAAGGACGCGAGAGACCTCGAAAGAAGCCGAGAGCTTTCGAGAACTGTTAAATGCCCGTTCCTCTGAATTTGTCGAAGAAATCCTGAGCCCGCACTTTGGTAGTATAATTCAGTTAGTGAAAGAATCGGAAACTCTGATTGAAAAGGGCCAGGCCGATGATTTGAAACGGCAGGAGGGTAAAGCATTGGTCCTAGTGCAATCTTTCACAAATAATTGGAAGCGAGCGTTAGAAGAGATAAATCGAGAGGTATTACAGTCGTTTCCCAGCCTGGTGCTCGGCAGTTCGTTAGTGCAGTGCGCGATGACACAGTTGGTGCAATATTACAATCGTCTCCACAAGATCTTGCCACAGAATGCGCGCACACAACTTACAAATATCCATCATATAATGGTAGAAATTAAGAAATATAAGACTAATTATTAGATAATTTTCCAGAATAGTTGATTAGTCGAATCAAAATAGTGGTAGATTGATTATTTCTTATAAGAGAATCACAGTTTTTACATCTTGACTTAACTATAATTCGAGAAGTGCAAAGTCATCACTTTTTTGTCACCGGCTTAGACAAAATGGAAGCTAAACAAAAAGTCACTCTTGTTTGAAGGAAATTTATTAGAATGTATTAAGATTAATATATAGACAACCAAACTGGTAACGTTACTTATGTTTACTAAATGTATCTAGTATTGTACATATAGAAATCAAGCGAATAAGAAATCAATAATTTCATATTCTAGCGATTATGATTATTTAATAAATAAAGATGTAAAAATTTCGTTATTAAATAGGAATATCGTTTAGGAATGTCAGGGAACATTTTTGTAAATACAATCGTAAAGATATACATTCTGTACATTTATTTATAAAAAGATGTGAGCTATGAACTAAAGTATGGTATTGCATTACCATGCTATACAATAGCGATTAATATTCCGTACTCTTGTGTGCGCGTGACACGAGTATACGAATCTCCGATACTGCTTATCTTATATAAATTAATATTACACATGTACGTTAAAAATGGTCTCGTTACTTTTTCCTCCGATTTCGCGACACCTATGGCATAACACATCAATTTTTTTGGTGACCAAATCAAATCGCGACACGGCGGATATTTATACTACTCGGTTTGATACAATAATAATTGCCACGTCTTCGACCGCACTTACGCAAACAATTTACATTCGCTTATCGAGGTCTTCAACTTTTCAGAGAAACTATAGATACAAATAAGTTTACAATGTTATGAATTATTCGAAATTATCGTACAATTATCACCTGCATGGTTGCAACTTGTACATCATCTGAATCGTCAATTTTTTCATTCATTATGAACTGTAGTTTTATAGAACACCGTCGATAGCATGTAATACACCATTCGTCGCTGGCACGTTATGTGTTACAACGTGTGCTTCGTTCACTCGTACTCGTCCTAAAATAATATATTCTGTATTATCTGAAAGATCTATTTCGATATTGTTATATAATAAAAGTTTTTTTTTTAGAATTAGCTATTAAAACACGAGTTTTACTATTACACAAGTTGAATTATCTACCGCCGTTTTTGTGGATATGAACCGGCGACTGTGGGCGAAGGGTGTCCTTTTGAATGTAATATCTCATTCCGGCCGTGTAAAGAGTCGTGGGAATCACATGCCGCGAGATTATTGCCTTCGCTGCTTCCGGCCCGTCCTCATCGGTCCAAATTGGAGCGCCATTCTTTGTAGACGCATCGGTGAAAGCAGAATCGGTTGGTGCGAAGACTGTGAACGTCTTCGGCCCTAGAATAACATCTTTTGTTAAAGTATTATAAGAGGATTCTCAGAATAATGCGTTTCAATTTGCAGATCAAAAATACAGAATAGGCACAGTGATTCAAACTGAATTCTTTTAAATTTTTAATTCTCTCGCTTAGATTTCTAACTTACCTGCTAGCGTGTCCTCTAAGCCAGACACGTGTAGCATTCTGAGGAACGTGGTGAACCTCCTCTCACGATCGGCCTGCAGGGTTTGCACCAAATCGCCGACTGGAAGCGGGAACATGACCCTGTCGACAGCGTGGGCGATACCTTGAGGGATCTCGATGTCCCGTTTGTTAGGCGCGACACGTGCCCCGTTTATCGTCGTTACCTGTTTGCAAACAATGCGAAATTACAAATGAAGAGAAACGATCGTGTAATATGGAATCATCTTCATCAAATGTATTCTGAATTGTATATTTAGTATATATTAAAAACATGCACCCCTAGAGTGGAGAGCATTGTGTTTTGGAGATTAAGGGAAATTAAAAATTTCGAAATCTTATATGGAACTATTAGAGATTTGTAGCTATAATTTTTCTGTATTCTATTTGTAATTTTTTAGTCACGCGTGTTATCTGGAATCTTGAGAAGCGGATGATGGAGTTGTCACAGCTTCAGACATATTCATCGAGTGAACGGAAGATTTCTAGCATATTCGCGAAGGTCAATAAACTGGATCACGCACGAGCACACATGAACCATATACTAATCACATTATGAAAATAATAATGTTGCAATGACTCGCGAGCTATTAATAATACACAGGCAAACAAACGATTAAAAAAAAAAAAAAAAACTTAGCAACTTGAGAAAAATAATACAAAGAAATAATGAAATGAAAAGATGAAAAAGGTTTTATCGTAATTGGGAGATTTTAAAACATAAAATTACTTTACATCGTTCCATTCGTGATCCTGCATCGCGTACTCGTTTACCCGCAATTGCGTTCCTGCAAGGCTGACGCCTGTCATCTCGTCTTGCAGAGATTCGATCCTGAAGGCTCCCGGTATGACATGATGAAGAAGAAGCTGTCGCACAAAGAATTTTCGTCAGTATATGTATTCAGATACCAACACTTTACTGGAGAATATTTGTTTTATTTTACTAAGCTCAGTTAATTTCAAGATTAGTTTAATTGAGTCCTCATATCTCTTCTAGAGAAAAGCGGCAAATCAGTTTAATTATGGTTAGCTAACTGCGGTGTCAGTGAAATCTACCGTTGCGGTGTATAAATTATTAATGATGCTTTTAGCACCGATGCGTACCCCACTTAGAAGTCTCGGATTGTCGTGGAACTTCTGCTCAGCTTTCTCCGGTCCTCCCAGCTGTACCAGCAATGTTCTAAAGGCTTTGTCCGTAGGGATGAATATGGTGTACGGACCTGAAATGTAATGTCGCAAAATAATATCAAAGATATTTTTTATGTTTAATTTTTATATTAAAATACTTTTATTTCTGTCTCTATTTTTTAAATATTAAAAAATATTTTAGTTTTGAACGGTGTTAAAATTTAAAATACTAAGATTTACATCAATGTAGCTCAACTTTAAACTTGGTTTAAAGTTTATTTTTAATTTTTTTTCTAGTCATAAGAATTAGAAAAAGATAAATCAAAGAAGTAAGTTAAATCGAGTTTAAAGCTGTTAAAGATTTCAATTTTAAACGTTTTAGTTTTAGTGTTTTAAATTCAAACATCATTTAATATTAAAATATTTTAAAATATTCAAAACTAGAGACAGAAATAGAACATTTGAATGTCTTAATAGAACTGTTTTTTGTCAGTAGAGTGTGTCTCAAACAATCAAAAATAATTATCACAAAAATCTCTCTATTTAAAATTAATCTTTCATTAAACAAAAATTCAAAGTACAATTTTGAATTTAATTAATAATAAAAGACTTTCAGCAATCTTTACAAAGAGAAATAAGAATCGTTTTCTACTTCAACTGTGAACTTTATTTTAATTGGGCACAATTGTTAAAATATAATCTAAAAAAGAAACCAATCACGTTCGCCTTTTATTCTTCTTGATCCAACGTCAAGAGATACACAATCGTTGCTATAATGTTTCGCACAGCTTTTGCTAGCGATCGGTATCCATAATTACGCCTCATATTCGCCGGACATTCTCTTCTATTCCGGGCATAGCACACGCCGTGAGTTCATCTATAATCCTCGCCGAAGGAAAGACATACATATCGTTGGAGAACGTGACGTAAAGTTACACAATGTTCCATTTGATAATTACGTTCGCGATATCGTATCGGCAGAAACGGAACTGTTACCGAGGCGGGGGATTGCCGTTATAGGAAATATCGCTTGTTCGCACGCGAGAAAACGCGCGGCGGCTTATTTTCTTTCTATAACGAGCGTGCGAACGCGGTCAAATAAACCGTCAGTACGTAAAAAGATCGTCAACGTTTTCCTCGCGATCATGGGATTCGTCTCTTCGACAAACATATGTCGAAATCGAACATTTATCTATTGTCCGGCGAAAATTATTCGTGTTCGAGGGAACGCGTGAAAGGATCGGCGTACCGATATTAATGTGTCGCTAAGGAAATCCAGTTCAACTTGAACTGAATTCTTCAGAAACGCAATGAAAAAAAAAATCACACTATCGTGCGTGGCATAGGAAACATGTTACGTAACTTCCACGTGTGTTGCCATAATTCTTCAACGCACTTTTCAGTTGCGTTCAACTTGCGATGTAAACTCGTCTCTCGATGGAAGAAAATAACAGGTAAAGGGCCAAAGAAGAGAGACAATAGGATAAGCGATGGAAGGCGTCATGCCGATAATTATAACGACTAATGAAATCGCGTGTCTTCTTTGTGAGAGTCTGCGTAACGAGATATATACGCGTACTCGCACCTTTGTTCTCGCAAAAGACGGAGAGACGTCTGCAAGTGTCGAAACGGGCAACGAGTCGTGAGAACATTTTTCTTTTTCGACGAACGTTGCACGATTAAAGCGAAAACGCGAGGTACAAATAGCGGTAGATTGTGCAAAGAGGCATCGTGTCTACCTCGCCACCAACAAGGATCATTTGTACAACCATTTGGTCCTCGACAACATTGACGCAAGTTGTCCCGCCTTGCGATTTTGTTGGATAAGAGAATGCAGCGGTGTTGCATTACCGCGCAGAAAATTCGTGTAATTCGTTTATTGTAATATTTAACGCTTTCACGCATAAGGTAAATGTTCCAGTAATTAAACACAATACCTGTATCCGGACACTTACACGAAAACTTATTATTAATCTCCGAAATGATGTTATTTTTTATGATAATGTTAAAATTTAATTATAATCTTAAATTTAATTTAAGATTACCATGTCTCAACTAAGATTTATTATTAATTTAAAACTTTTCTTGAAATGAAATCTTATCGTTATCAAACATAACGCTGTTATTGTATATATATTTCATTGTTCCTGTTTTATACACCTTTTTTTAATTTTTAGAAATCACATTAACATTAATAAAGCAAATTAATACAGCAATAAAATAACCGTTTTTTAGGTCATTAATATTGAAACGACTGCAAGGTTTTTACTTCATAAAATCATGAAATCTAAAAAGTATCGAGTTTTTATTGACATTATATAAAAATTCAAGTCTGTTAATTAATATTTAATAATGCAAATTGTGGGAAAGTTTGAAAGTTACTGGAATTCTTATCTTTGTTCATAAAATGGGAAATTATTAAAGACACTTCTTCTTCTGTTAAAATCATTATTAAATCCCCTTAATTAATTTTACCAGCTGAATTATCAAGTTTAACATTCAACTTACCGGTTTCGTTTAGCACATTATCCAATCCCGATTGTCTCAGGTATTTTGCCATAGCGAAAAGACCCTCCTTTCTTAACAACGTGGCCAAATTCTCCTGGGGAGTCTGAACGGCCTCCGCTGACGAGGTCTCCGCAGACGAATGCTTGGTGAAGTAGACGTAAGAGTTCGGCGTATGATGCGAGTAGGACGTTGCCGTCGGAGTCGCCGTCGTTACGATCTCGTTTACCGGCGCCATTGTTGGGATGAACTGGTTCCTGGTGGACGACGAGTACTTAGTGGTTACCCGCGGGATGTGATCTGACAGGGTCGTCTTCGTCGGGTTGGTGTTCAAGGCGTTATACACGTGGCCCGTGACGCTGGACGCAGAAGTCACGTACTTGTCAGTCGTGGACACCGAGTTCGGTGACACTGTGACGTAAGGGATGTATTCCGTCGTTGCTGACTTGCTGGAAATTTTATTTCTATACAGAATTCTTTACTGCGCTAAGTACGAACGAATAAAAAAATTGAAAAAGACTAATTTGAGTTCAGTGCAAATGATAAATCAAGATCAAATGAATTTTATTTTAATAATCGAACATAATGCGCGAAACGAACTCATCTTAATAATTTATTTTAATCGTTATAAACTCACAAAGTTATTTAACTAAAATAAATTATATGAATCGTGGTACTCACCCTTCGCTGTATCTAGCCGAGGTAGGTCTGACGGTGGTGGGCCTGAAGGTCGCCGTCGAACTGACGGAGTGATAAGATGACACCGGCGTCCTAGACGTACCCGTGGATACTATCAGATTCGGATCGAGGCTGGACTCAAGGTTTTCTAGCGTAGAAGACGGCGTGCTCGGTCCGAGCGAGCTGGGCGGTAGCTTCAGCTCGCCCTTCTTGATCTTCTCGACGATGGACTCGACATCAATGCCGCTCTCCTTGTCGTTAGCATTACCCTTAACACCCTGCACCTTGTAACTGCCGTCCGGCTGTTCCTCCAACAAGACAAACGTGACCTTCTTCACCGGTAGATTCTGGATGATCGGAGTCTTGCCAATCTCCTCGAGCCTGCCGTCGCTCTTCTGCCGGATGACCTCGAAATCGGCGCCCGGTGGCAGCACACCGCCCTTCGTTAACTCCTCGAAAAGCGCTTTCGGCGGCTTGATGGTGGTCGTCGAGGACGGCACAGCCGATGTCAAAACGTTGGGGATCCCGCTTGACGCAACAGAAGACAAACCGTTCGGCGCGTGGATGACCTGAATCTTCTTGCCGTTTGGCAGTATCAAATCCCTGGTGGTGACATTCCTGGCAACGTCATCGTCATCACCGGATTGGGCTAGGGCGAGTTTGAGTTGTTTTAACAATAGGTCTCGCTCGGATTGTTGAGAGTTCCTGCTTCTGCCGCCGGAATTCTGCCTCGTCGTGCTGGATTTGTCGGTCTGATAGATCACCTTAATTTGTGGCTTCGATTTGTCTTGCTGCAACAACTGGCCCTCTTGATCTTGAATCAGGCTAAGCAAATTCTCTGGTATATCCGTCTCCTGACGAGTATTAGAAGTAATCACACGTCTGGCTGGCGGAGGTGACTGCGTGGTTGTCGTGGTAGTGGTCGTTGTAGTTGTACTCGCTGCTGTCGTTGTATATTTCTTTTGATGATTAGCAATTGCTTTGAGAAAGAAATCAGTTTCCGATGGCGTGATACGTCGCGCCGTTGGCGAGGACAGCAACAATGGTATAGAAGTAGTGCTGACGGCGATCGGAGTTGATGTCGCAGTTGGCGGTAGTGGCGTTGTAGAAGTGAGTCTCTGGAGTTGCTGAAGCCGCAACAGTTCCTGTTGCCTACGCAGTTCTTGCTGTTCGTACAGCAGCTGCTGCCGTTGCTTCTGGAGCACCTCCAGCTCACGTTGCTTCTCGAGATAATCCTGTAACTGCAACGTTTGCTGATCGCTAAATAGCGGCTGCGAAAGGTCTTGATGAATATTCTGGAAGTTGTTTTGGTTGTACTGATTGTACTGTTGCTGCTGGTATTGTCGCTGGAATTGCGGCGTTTGTACGCTAACGGTGCCATCACCGCCGTTCACAAAGTTTGAAGTACCAAGTTGCTGGGCGATCTTTTGCTGTTGTTGTTGTAGAAGCTGTTGCACCTGTTGCTGCTGCTGCTGCAAGTGTTGCAATTGCAACTGCTTCGCTCGATCAACCTTGTACTTGGCCAGAGAAGAATACGGCGTGCTGGACTGTGCCTGTTCGAACGAGGTGAAGATGTTACCCGCGGGTTCTTGAAGTCCTGAGTGCCGGGACGTTGCCGGTACCGTTGCTGGTGTTGCTGAACATCGCTCAGTATCTGGGCTTGCTGGGAAACCGAGAGGCGAGGTCGCGGATCGTTCACGATGTGACCCTAGAGCCAAGATATATTGCCCATTAAACAAAATATATTATGTTATTTATTTACTTCAGAAAGAAGTAAAATATTAAATGAAGTTAAAATATGCTTGTTTGATGACACCGTTGCTTATGCATAAATTATCAAGTTACATTGATTGCTACATACAGATAATTTAAAATTATCAATCAATAAAATATTAAAATTTCTTGAAAACAAATATACACAATATATACAAATAAACTTTAAAATTAATTATTATCTATATGTTTTTATTCCATGCTTTTTATAAAATAATTAATTTTCATCGTAAAATTTTTCGCATCGTTAAAATGCACCGCTGCGGTCATTGCTCTTTATTTACCCTATGTAATAGCGCAATATCTTATGCAATATAGAATTTTTATTCTCGACATCACGAGCGCGTCAATACAAGATATAGTATATTATATAATAATATGATAATTTCCAGTGGCATTTATTATCAGTACTAAAAAAAATTAATGACAACACGTTCCTGAAGTTTAGTTACGACAATCATAATTCTTTTTTCATTTTTTGATAACGTATGTAGCAAGAAATTTACACGGGCTGTTTTAAGATAGTTAAAAAAACGTACATTAACTTTTTATACATGGATATAATTTTCAATTCAACTTCAAAAAATATATATATATATAGTGCTATCCCGTAGAAAATTGATAATAGTAGTAGTAA
The DNA here is from genome assembly GCF_013373865.1 of Monomorium pharaonis. Taxonomy (NCBI): domain Eukaryota; kingdom Metazoa; phylum Arthropoda; class Insecta; order Hymenoptera; family Formicidae; genus Monomorium; species Monomorium pharaonis. The sequence continues at coordinate 24,564,961 of NC_050472.1, read as the reverse complement.
ATCTTCCGGTAGTAAATAAATGTTACAGAGAAAGTATGACGAAAAGTGTATGAGAGTATGAAATCGTTGGCTTCGTTTGACAGTTTTCATAAATTACTCCAGTTAATTACTTTGCGAATTATGTTTTGGATTTCTATTCTACTAAAATATTCCATTGGGTAATACGCTATATGACAGCAAGATAAAAGATGATAAAAGCGAAAGCAAATCGAATCCACGCAGTTAACGGCAGTTGGCGCGCGGTATATGTCACAAGATTTATAAATTGTCGTAAATTTATATTTCCAAGGCGCTTGAAACGAAGTGGAAAATCGATGAGAAGATTACCCTCGTGGCTTAGTAAAAGTTTCTGGACACGTCGTATTCTCTCCTATAAATATTCAATATGAATCAAAGATCAATATATACATATACATATTTTTTTTATTTTTTACATAAATAATCTTTTACGTGATAATATTCCATTACATAATTGCTTATTTCTCTTCTTGTGCTCAACACAGAAAACACAGAAAACGCATTAAAAGATTATTTGAAAATAATTGTATAATGATTACAGTCGTAATTTATCCTGTAATAAACTTAAAAAATTTAAAAAAGCTCAAGATACTTTTTTACTTTTTTCCAACGTATCTATACCGTGTATTGCCCAAGTTTCTGTTTATTGACTCAATTATCATCGCTTTTATTGTTGCGATATAATATTGCGCACTTCTCAAACTCATTCGTTGTTGCGTTTATTATACGCGCGCGAGAAAGACGCGAATAATTAAGATGGCCGTAATTAAGAGAGGCATTGTTCGATTCCTTCCTTTCTCTTGGGTGCCTACTGCCACCGGCCCGTTGTGAGACAGGTCTTCTCTCGTCCTCTCGTAGAAAGTACGACCTACTGCAGTTTTCATTTCGCACACATTACGACTTACATATCATGTTCGAGTGTGGATCGACATGTGTACTGGTTCTTTATATAACGGCACAGCCCTGCGGCTAATATCCGCGTTTTGCATGATTACGCGTCTTCTCGCGTGCGGTTTGCAGCTGTCGCATTTTTACAAAGCGCTCACAATATTATTATACTTATAATTCAACGGGGAAATTCTAATTATGTTTACAACATAATTCCAATATCATTCTTCCTATATTTTAGTAGACAATAAAATTGTCGGCTAAATATCAAAAACAGAACAATGTTCTGAAAAATTATTTATTATTATATATATATATATATATATATATATATATATATAATAAAATAAAATTTTCTTAGAACATTGCGTATACAATAAAGATTTAGAATAGATCAATGATAAAAATAACGGCTTGAAAAGTGAAATGATGTAAACGACTCGTTCGCGGGGAATTTCAATGTGTGTCAACAATGTTCTGCTTCACGTTCCAGGTCAATTACACAGTATTCGATTTCATTGGCATTGACATTAACACTAAGGAATCTCTCTAACAACGTTTACGGTTACATCGCGCAATTCTCGATATTACATAACAATTATTCACATTATATAATTGGTTTTTATTAAATATGTAAAACAAATATTGTCTATGTATTTCTTTCTCTTGTGTGTGCAAAAATTTAGTCGAGTTGCGGATGTATAATAATTCAATGGAAAATTCAATTTACATGTAAATTGAAAATATGCAATATTATTACTTTT